>NW_021637032.1:0-44301 GCF_004799145.2 Neltuma alba
AATATAAATACTCTTAAACATCTTGTGATCTTGTCCCACCTTCTAATAATGTAATGTGAAAATGGAGGCACTCACGTAAAAAATAAATGTGAATTAGGTCAAATTTGTCATATAACAAAAAAGGATAGTTAATATTCAGTCTTTATAATTTCAACTGATTTTTAATCAGGTTCTTATAAATTTTTTTTCTTTTTATTAAGTCCTTGTAATTTCACATGTTTTGAATTAGGTCTTTATAATTTTTTTTCTTATCAGGTCCTTGTTTTATCATATTTTTAATTAGGTCCTTGTAGTTTTTATTCTTTATTCTATAAATAATAATATTTTATAAATAATAAATTATTATAATAATCTTATGTTAGTATTCTTTTAAATTTTTAGTTAAACATATGTATTATTTTTCAATTCTAATTTTTATAATTATAAAATTCAAATTATAATAATAAAATTATTTAAAATTAGAATATAATTATAAATAATTACATTTTATTATAATTGATTACTATAATTAATTATTAATTATTAAATGATTATATTAACTATTTTGTATAAAATATTTATATTCAATTAGAATTGATTATTCTAATTAATTTTAATTAAAAAAATCATTCTATTAATTATTTTGCCCAATTATATAATTATTAATTTAAAATGAAATTAATTTTCAAGATAAATTTTATAAATAAATTTTTTTAAATTAGAAAGGACCTAATTAAAAAATAAGGTAAACTATAAGGACTTGGTAAAAAAAAAATGAAAGGGCCTAATTAAAAACACCTGAAAGTAAAAAGACATGATAAAAATTTTTTTATAAAGACCTAATTAAAAATCAAATGAAATTATAAGGACCTAGAGATTAATTATCTCTAAAAAAATCTAAATTTGTCAAAATATCTTTTAGAGATAATTAATCCGCAAGTCCTTATAGTTTCAACAAATTTTAAATTAAGTCCTTATAGTTTTTTTTTCTTTTTATCAGGTCCTTATACTTTTACCTGTTTTTAATTAGGTCCTTGTATTTATTTTTCTTTTTATCAAGTCCTTATAAGTTCACTTATTTTAATTAAGTCCTTGAATTTTTATTCTTTATTTTATAAATTCTAATAATACTATTATATAAACATAAAATAGTATATATTATTTAATATTAGTTTATAAACAATAATATTCTAAAGATATTGAATTATTATAATGATTTTAATTTTTTCTGCAAAAAAATTAATTGTTCTAAAAATTTTCCTGAATTAATTAATTCCATTACTTTTTTATTACATAAGTATTAATTTAATTTAATTATTAATATTTTATATTTCATTATTAATCTATTTAATTAAGCTTATATTTAATTAATAAATAAAAATTAAAACTACATGGACTTGATTAAAAATCTAATGAAATTATAAGGACTTAATTAAAAAAAAATAAATACAAAGACCTAATTAAAAAAAGGTAAAAGTATAAGGATCTAATAAAAGAAAAAAAACTATAGAGACCTGATTCAAATTTATTGAAACTATAAGGACTTGTAGATTAATTAACCCTATCTTTTATACGACCTGCTTCCCTTTTTATAATTAATCTTAGACTCACGTAAATAAAAAAATAGTTAAAATAATTAAATGTGTAGAAATTGAAAATTTTTTTCCGAAAATCTCCTTATTTATGAAAGAGAGAATGTATAAAAAGTGAACAAAAAATTATTATAATAAATAGAGTTATGAAAGAGAGAGAATGTGTGATGAAAAAAGATAATTGTTTGGAAAATGAGATAATAAATATATTTAGTATTAGAATAAGTAATTAATATGGGTAAAATAAGAATTTGCTATAAAAATTAAAACAACTTGTAAATATTTGCTTATATCTAGGAAAGAGAAAAGAATGATAGTTGTTAATTACAAAAAAGATAATTAATCTCTAAGTTTTTATAGTTTCATTTGATTTTTAATTAGGTTCCTATAAATTTTTTTTTATCAGGTCCCCATAAGTTATTAACTTTATCCTAAAAGCATTAATTTTGTTCATATTTAATTTAAAACTTTTACTCAATTAAAAATTAAGTAAACCAACTTTGATTGATAAAACAATAGAAAACACCTTGGAGAAAAAATATAGTTATTATAGTTAAAGTAATAAACTTGTAGCTACCATCATTTTATTACTTTTTCTTATTCTTATTATAAGTTTTAAATAAATAATCTGTGTAAACAAAAATTAATAAAAATAAATAAGTAAAAAATATATTTCTTTTTTTAATTATATCCATCCTTAAAGTAACCGAGGAAAAAATGAAAAATAATAATATAGAGAAATGGAATGAGAGAGAATGTGACAAAAATAGAACAAATAATTAAGAATAAAATTATAAAAAATTCAAATATTAAAACAACTCAAATTAAAACTGATAAAATGAATCACATTCTCTTCTAACTTTGGAACTTATAAATATGATGGGAGGCAGCATAAATACTCTTAAACATGTTGTGATCTTGTCCCAGAACAAATAATTAAGAAGAAAATTTTTAAAAAGTTCATTAAATATTAAAACAACTAAAAGTAAAATTTATAAAATAGATCACATTTTTCTCTAACTTTGGAACTTATAAATATGATGGGAGGTAGTATAAATACTCTTAAACATCTTGTCCCACTTTCTAATAATGTAATACTCTTCCGACCCTAAATATAAGACCCTTATACACACTAGTATAAGGGTCTTACATTTAGAACTGAAGGAGTATTAGAATGCAAAGAGGCATTCACGTTAAAAAAATAAATAAATGTGATAAAAATTAGAAAAAAATATTATCCATAGAAACAAATCTAAATTTGTTATATAAAAAAAAACAATATAAATTTGTCAAATATCTTTATAAATTAAAATCGAATAAGGGATATGCCCCTTATGTCATAAATACGTAAAGGATAATAATATTTCATAGTAAATACACTTTTCATTCCAACACAGTAACACCTAAGTCAACGGTCACAACACTGAGCACTGAACCGAAGTATCCAACTCTCGTCCTTCCCTTCACTTGCACAGATCCTCATGTTGTAAATGTGGCAGTGTTTTGCATCAGCAACGCCTATCTCCCCCACTTCATTTACCATTATACCCTTGGATCCTACCCTTCCTCCCTTCTTTCTGCCCAGTAAATTCCTCCTTCCTATCTGTCCTTCCTCGTCATTTCGGAACCGAGCTCTCACCCTCTCTCTTCCCACCCCTCCCTCCTCTCTCTCCAGTTTCGCCCATCTCTTCCCAAACCCCACACAATCAGCACTCACAACACCGTCAATCGAAGCGCAAAACCACCGCGAGAAATGGACAATAGTGGCAGCAGAGCCGAAGCCGAACGGTGGCTCTACACCGCCAATAAGCTCCTCAGTGCACGTGATCTGCACGGGGCTAGGTCTTTCGCGGTTCGAGCCCGTGAGTCCGATCCCACATTTGACGCTTCTGAGTTGCTGCTCGCTGTCATCGATACCCTCCTTGCCGGTGAGACTCAGATCAATGGCCTCCATGATTGGTATAGCATCCTTCAGATTCTGCCTTATACTCACAATATCGAGTACATCGCCTCCCAGTACCGTCGTCTCGCTCTCCTCCTTGACCCTCATCGTAACCCTTTTGCGTTTTCTAGCCATGCGTTCACGCTCGTTCATGACGCGTGGTCTGTACTCTCCAATCCAGCTAAGAAGGCTATGTACGATAACGATTGCTGTCTCACCGCCCCTCCTCCTGCGGCCCCTCCCCCGCACTGTTCCGGTGGCAACGGTTCATGCACCGGACCCGGTTCCGACTCCGAACCCAACTCCGATGCCTAATCCACCCTTTGTTCAGCGGCAACAGCAGCAGCAGCGAACTCCGGCGAAGAGGGGCCCGAAGCCCAAAGAGAGGGCTGGTGCCGGAGAACAAAGGCCGAGTCCTAACATTGCGACGACGGGGACGACCTCGCAAGCTCGGACGAGCGACCCGGTTGAGTCTGAAACCGGTTCGAGTTTCTGGACGGCGTGCCCGTACTGTTACGTTATGTATGAGTACCCGACGTTGTACGAGGACTGTACTCTAAGGTGCCAGAGCTGTAGAAGGGGATTTCATGCGGTGAAGGTGCGGACGCCGCCGGTGGCGGGGAAAGATTCGTATTATTGCTGTTGGGGGTTTTTCCCGTTAGGGTTTTCAGGGGATTTCAAAGACATAAGTGGGACTAATTCCAAGTGGAACCCATTTTCTGCAATGTTTGCATGCCCTTTGAGAGGAGGAGGAGGAGGAAGGGGATCTCAGAAAGGACCTTGGGTTTATCATGATGATGAAGCTGCTGCTGCATTCATTGAATTTTCTGAGCCAAGTGATGATGATTCGGATGATGCTGACTGGGGAGAGAGGGGGAGAGGGGGCGAGTAAGAACAAAAGCAAGAAGCTCTGGTAATGCTAGTGGTGGTGATGCAAGAAGGGCATTTTCTGAAAGAACTAGGAGAGGGAGCCAGAGTGGGTCCGGACATGCCAATTGAAAATGGTGTGGTTGGAGACGGTGGGTCTGGTGCGCCAAATACTGTGAGGGCGGAGTTGAGTAAAAAAGCTGCAAATAGCTCGAGAAGAAGGGGTGCAGGGAATCTGGGGAAATTGGATTTGAATGTGGAGTTTAGTAATGAGGTGGAAGAGCCGGCCCCGGCAGTAAGAGATGGTAATGTGGCTGGAAATGCTGAGGAGAATATAGAAGGGAATGCATTTTTTGAGGGTCTTGATGAATTCCTTAACAGCTTGCCCATTCTCAATGTTGTGGCAGATGACAAGGTTAAGGGCCACTAGTATTTAAAGCCGCCTGTATTTTTGTTCACTGTTGTAGATTTTGCTATTTGTAGTTGTATGCATGCTTGTAAGTGCTGTAGTAAGAAGTACTGCAAATCATCTTCCAGTTAATCTTATAATAATTTGCGGCAATTTGTGCATACTTCTTGAAATATTTTTGGGTTGCCTTTTCTGAGGTAGGTTGCACCTTTCAGAAAGGAAAAAAAAAAAAAAATATATATATATATATATATATATCAGTGATTGAAGTTTAATAGTCACACACTCCCTAATAAACTATGGGGGCTTCATGTGAAGATAAAAATCTAACTTTATTATCCTTTACATTACAAGTTAATTTATATGTTTATATTAGCTGGTTGATAGCCTTATTGGTGCTTTGAAATACTAGATTGCCATTCTCCTCGAGAACCATCATTATCTGCTTCAATAGCCGATGACAACTTAAGTATTCTATGTTTCGAATGTATCTACATGCAAACATCAATTTGTAATAACACATTCTCTTAGCTCCGGTATGTAACCATCACAGTCTTGATACATCTATGTATTGTCTTATATTATTTTTTTGGTGATTATTTAGGTATTATTTATTGGTATATTGATGGTGCTAACTAATCTAGTTTATAAATTATTTTTCTAATGCATACATGTGTTTCTCTGCCCCCCTCTCTGCGTCTCTGTGGTTGTAGAAGTATTCTTGCTGCAGGTTTTGCTTTTGTTTTCTTGAGAGATGCAAATGACCTGTATCTTGCTTATATCTGTCTGATGAGTTATGGATGCCCTGAAACTGAAAAGATTGGAAGAAGCAATTTCTTGGTTTACTACTAAATATAATGCTTTTCCATTGTATTATATGCTCTTACCTTTGCCTCATTATCTACCTCCAGGCCTGTTAGGACTATTCCAAGGTTAAGTACTCGGTTAGTTACGCAATGCTCATGGCTAAAGGGAGAATCATATTTTCTTATGTCTTGACTGGTCTACTTGCTTTAGCTGACCCAAAAAGCTACTTACTAGATCCATCATGAGTTCATTATGTGTGTTGTTTCTTTGGTCATTTTGTGAAGCATTTTTCAGTTTACGTGTGAATTGATGACCGAGATGCTGTGCACTGATTTCTCTGTGCTCTTTTTTGCTTCCAGAGATTGTCTGATTTGTTGATAAATGTTATTGACTTTATAGCTCCATTCACGTTGTAGGGTTTTATGTTCTGATTGAGGCCTAGCTACACGCTTTCAAGATTGGATTATTTGTTGGTCTCTAGAAAATGTTGATGTGTTAATGGTGGTTCTGCATTCTGAATTATTACCTATGCATTTATGATATATAGTCATGTAGTGAGTTCTGAAGTATTAGATCTAAGTAATGGGATTATTTATAAAAACAGAAGAGAGCCCATGACTCTAGAAAGTACTGTATATATCTTTTATTTTCATCACATGAAAATTCGCTTTCTTCTGTCAATATGTTGAATGGAGACTTGGGTACATGAATCGGAAGGAGGTCCCAATGCTGATTGTGTCCCCTTTATTTGATCAAAAGGAAAAATTAGCAGAAAATGAATCAGTTTGGGAGTTGATTGTTTGAAAGATATTTTCTCCAACAATCACTTGATGTGAAAATTATTGCTTCCTGTTTCAGAATCTCATTGTCTAGGGAAGTTGATTCTTTGTTTCTATCTGTTCATTGCTGCTTCTTTTATGTTGGAAGCACAGTGATCATAATCAGGGTCCAAACCCTCTCAACGTGAGAGAGTTTGCTCTCTCTCTCTCCAAATATTTTTCAGTTTCGTTTAGTCTGTAACTATTAATGTTATTTTTGTCTAATTGTTTTGATTAGGGGGATTTTCTTGTACTCAGTTTTTCACTGTCACACAGTTGTCAGTTTCAGAATGCACATCTCGGGCCGCATGAATAATGGTTCTGAGTAATCCTATAAAAACGTGATGCAAGCTTAAAATTTGAATGTGCCTCTTAGGATTGGTGAACCTTTAAAAAAAAAAAAACAAGAAGAAGCATAAATTGGTGAAACTGAAAAAAAAAGGTATAAAAAAGGGCTTTTTAAAAGCTTTTTTTTTTTCCTGTAAATTGAGACAAATTCCTTCACATATTTATTTCGCATACCGTAAAATTATTTTTAAAATTATGGTTTGGTTTTTATTTAAATATCTTTTGGGTATTACTTAGACCTTGTACAAGCCAAAAAAAAAAAAAAAGAAAGCAAGAGAAAGCTTGGTCTTTTTTTTTTTTTTTAAACCAAGCACAGATATCTCTTATTAAAGCCAATGACATCCGAGATATTATTAAGTATTGGATATGAGTACTTCTTACAATAAAAAATTTTAGTTGGTCACATTGTGTGGAATAAGTTTTTTTTATTAAACTTAATCCCTTTTAGTAGCTTAGTCCAATTTTAATCTACATAAATAGTATATCATGTTCTTGCGCTTCAACTGCACATTACAATATTAGTAAATTAGTAAATAAGATTGTCTTTAATCAAAGGATACTTTAATAATAGTAACATTTAACCAAAAGCTAAAATTATTACTTTTGTTTTATTTTTATATGAATCACTTAATAAAGGTGATGACCCAATAATTCAATGTTATCCCATTGAACTCTTTTTGTTTTTTTCTTCTTCTTTTTTTTCATTTGGAAGGCTTATATTTTATTATAAAAAAAGGGTGGGGCCTACATTTTGTGACAAAAAGTCAAGGTCACTTTGTGTGCGTGTTGTTTTCAAAATGTCAAATGGGAACTTGTGATCCTCTTATAGTGCCGTGCTGATCTGTATATTCCAAAGACAGGTTCATCTTTTTATACGAAATACTTACTTTTTTGTAACAGTAACTTTTGGACACCTTAAATTTTAAGTTTTTTTATTTGTTATTTTTTAATGACAAAAAATTATTTTTTAAATGGAAAGATAGCATCAATTTTTTTGGCCTCAACTTTAGCCTAAAAAAATTTAATCCTTCGTTGTAAAATTTATTGTTAAAATGTAATTAAAAAAATATACTTTTTTAACATGGTTAGAAATAGGTTATACATATGCATTGGGGGGGGTGGGGGAAGAGCTATCAGAAAATATGTTGCATCTGAATCCAAAACAAATTTAAGGTACTTTAAAATACTGCTGATCAACTTCGAATCAAAAATTAAAACTGATCAACTAGTGTAACAGTGGAAACTGAAACATACTGGTAGATTGGTGGAAAACTGAATTGTTTGTCGCGTACCTCAGGAGGGTGGGACGAGAGAGACAATCCGAATTTGAGAATGACTACCCTAAAAAGGAAAAAGCTTCACCTTCACGGTATTCTGGTGAACTTGTGGTGAATGAAGTAGCTACGGTGCAAAAGTGTCTTTCTTTCTCACTTTTTCTCTTCTTTTCCCTCTTAATTTAGATTTCTCCGTTTTTGTTGGAGACGACTCGACTCGGAGATGCGTCCTGATCCAAACTTTACTTTATCCACCCTTTAAAATAATTCCCCTGCCATGACTATTTCACTCAATTCTCAATTCGTACTGAAGGAGAAGCGAACCCATTTTTGTTTGGGCTCTCTGATATGACCGCTTCTGCTGCTCCAATTTCGGTTTCAGGTGACCCCTTCGTTTCCATCTCCAAGCCCCTTGCTTTACCCTTACCCTTCAATTCTTCCTGCATTGTGCTTCATGGAGCTACATTGAGGGCTTCAAGGGTATTTCTGTTGTGTTATATGATTTACCTCCTGGATGCTCTTTTGTTCTGAATGAGCTCATTGTACGACTATTGCTGTGGCAGATCTTTAGGTTTAAGCTGGAAATAAGGAAAACCGAGCTCACCCATTTGAGATTGTTGAAGGGTTTGAGGTTAGTGGTTAACTTCCCCTCGGTATCTGCTTAAAGTGAAATTATTACTATTAGATTGCTTACTGTTGACTTCCTTTTATCTACTTTAACAGGAATGTCTAGAATGGTTGTTCTTAACTAATCCCCTGGTTCTTTGGTGGTGACGATCTTTATACCTGTCTGATTATAAGAATAGCTCTGAGTTAAAATCATTCGGGAGGGAAATTATTAGTAGATGGATCGGTTGTTGTTTACCATTTTTTCATCTTAAATTGTAAAAACTTTGAAGCTCCCCTCAACAATGGGTAAATTACATAGATTGAAAAGGAATATAAGACTTTTGATCTTGGCGTGTCTTATATGTGGATACGCTTAACTTGAGCGATCTATGCCTGTATGATAACACCAAAACCCTTAATCACTATTCTATATTGAATACTGATGTGTGTAATGTGATCCCATGGTGTTTCATTGTTCGATTTTAATTCTTTGTGGTTTAATTGAACCTATAATTCTACTCTGGATTTTGTATCAACACTTTGAAGTCAAAGTTAGAATAACAAAGCGATTTGTTCTTATTGTGATGAAATCCAGTAAAACCGTTTTTTGCATTGTTCTTATGTTTGTAGGAGCAACAAAACTTCAGATTTGAAGGCCTCCATGGGTCCTCCTGGATTTAACCAGCAACAGGAAAACAAGAATCCAGAAACTATGACAGAAGCAGAAAAGGGGCTTGATCTATTTAATGATCTGAAGGACAGGTTCTTAAGTTTTAAAAAGAATAAATACATGTAAGTTTCAGTATTGCCTTGTTCACAAGCGTTTTGCTTCTAATAGTGATAAATGGAATAAAATTCTTCAAGATTGGTTTCTGCTTTCTGGCAGGGGAAACTTAGAACATTTCCAAAATCTTGCCCAGGCTCAATTTCCAAAGGTAATTACTCTTTGTGTCTTTCCCCACCCTTTTGACTAAGCATTCAACTGTGTTTTGCTTTATCTTTTTGGGCAAGTGCTTTAATTTGTCTTGTGGTGAAATTAATTTTTCTTGACTAACATTTGCAAGAACAGTTCATGGTCATTGCTTGTGCAGACTCTAGGGTTTGCCCATCATATATTCTGGGATTTCAACCAGGTGAAGCTTTCATGATTCGGAATGTTGCTAATTTGGTAACTTCATTCGAGGTATACGCCTACGTCATCGAAACTATTATTGTTGTTGCACTGGGAGGTAGACCCTGCCTTCCCTCAAAGTCTTACCCATATTCCTTGATGCAGAATGGACCATCGGAGACAAATGCTGCTCTAGAATTTGCTGTGACCACACTGAAAGTAAGACATTATTACCAATAAATTCGGGAGCTTTAATGGTGTTATTCATTTATCTCTGTACATTTTGTTTCTTTGGTCTGTTAATTATTTACTTTTCCATTTCTTAAACCCAGCCGTAAAGCTATCTAAGTTCATTACAAAATTCAATGAGAACCTTGAAATCCGCTATGTAGAGTAACTATGATTATGAGTTCATTTTATTCTCATGGACCATTCACAACCTAGGATGAGAGAAATAAAATTATCGTAGTTATAATACTGGTTGATCTTGTGTTATATCTTCAATGAACTGCTTGGGTGACAAGTTTTGAGCTCAATATGTGAAAGGAAGCAGGGGAAACATATATCACAGTAGCAGCAATGTTAGGTCATCTGCGTATGATTATTAAATTTGCGACATAAATGGATTTGAGCAATAACATTAAGCCATACGTTGCAATAAAACTTGTAGCTTGGTTTTGTGACTTTGTGTTATGTACATGGAGGACTTTTCAGCTTTTAGATATATAACCTTCTGTTCTGACAACATATAGTTTTATATTTGTTTGATCTGAAAGATAAAACTTATTCTCACTGTAGGTGGAGAACATCTTAGTCATTGGTCACAGCTGCTGCGGGGGAATTCGTGCTCTTATGGGTATGCAAGACGATGCAAATGGAAGGTTGAACTTAGATAAATATAAATATTGTTTTCCTTTCTGTGATAAACAAAATTACGTTTCATTTTCTTACTTGGTTATTTTTATTCCTTAGCCTCTTAGAAAGCTGGGTTGTTGCTGGAAAAAATGCTAGAATAAAAACTGAGACTGCTGCTTCTGGCCTTGACTTTGATCAGCGGTGCAGGCATTGTGAGAAGGTACATTTCATGTGCTTTAGGTGAATCACCTAATTTATAATTTCTAATATTTTTATCTGCTAATGTATTCATAATGTCTAATATCTTCATTCCCTGATGAATGATATATCTTAATAGTTAGTTGATGATAGATCTTAATGACGTTGTACAATTAACGAACCTCACATAGTAGTGAGATTAATCTTATTATTGTTGTCATATATTTATTTGCTCTTGCATGTTGAGGTGAATGACTTAATTTATTTTGTCTAATTGTTTTATCTGCTAATGTATTACTTTGTTTTTCGTAATTATACATCACAGTTTTCTGTTTTCCATCAACTTCTTGAGTGATATAGAATGAGCCTTTGCAAAATGTTAATTCTTAAAGAAAACGGATGGAGCCTGAAGGATTCAAGTGGATTTTATGCAGGAATCACTCAACCATTCCTTATTGAACCTACTTACTTATCCATGGATAGAAGAAAGGGTGTCCAATGGAGAACTGCTCATTCATGGCGGTTATTATGATTTTGTTGAATGCTCATTTGAGAAATGGACTGTGGATTACATGAAAATGAAAACAGAAGGAACTGATGTGTTAGTAGTGAAAGACAGAGTGGTTTGGTGCTAAACTTTTGCTTTTGTTTTCCTTAGTAGTGGATTTTATTGCTCTGTTAAAATAAATACTTCCAAGTGAGGTAATTGTATAATCTATACATTTACTTATTATTATGTTGGGTTGAGTAGAGAGCATGAATAACCCTTAAATAAATTTGTCAGTATTAATATTATAGAAAGAAAAGAATTATGCAAATTGCCTTTGTTTAGGTTCCACATTGCTCAAATATGACTGGAAGTATAATATCAGTTTTTTATTAAAAAAATCATAACAAGCAGCCTGAAATACACACACATATCATTTGTATTATATTTAACTTAAATTTTTTCCTTATTTAAGTGATGTAATTTTGATATTACAAATGATTATTCTTACAATATTCAATGTATGGAGCTTGACATTTAATAATGTATACGTGTGTTGTAAAACATCAATTTATATTGGTCAAACATGTAAGTAGTTCACACCTTAAAGCAGTACATCAATTTTTTATTGTTGATTGTCATTTAACTATTTTAGAATTCTCAAAATTTCATTGTAATCTTATAACCTAATTCATTCATGCGGATGGGGTTGTGTAAATGTTAAAAATTTTATAACATGAACTTGAATAATAATATATACAAAATGTTCATATGATTATTTTCGTGGTACTTAAATAATAAATATCCAAACCTATGTTTTTCAGAAAACAAATGACTTTAAAAGCATATTATCCCTGCAAAATCCGTTTGGTCAAATGAAAAATTTATCCATGAAGACTAGTCTCTGTTTTGAGAACAGCTTGATATATGCAAGTTTAAATATTCTTCATCACCGAAATTAGTTGGTGGGCGAAATTTCCTTGTCTTTTCTCATCAAAACTGTTTTTCCCCCCTGCAAAATATATAGTGAGATATGTTAGCTAATTCACTTACAAACTTATTTTCTCCAACATTACAAGTCCTTTGACAAATTTTTTGCTTAATGAATTTTGAAACTTTTGAACAGAATTACTAACAAGCTAATTAAGTATTTTGAAGTGATATGTGTTCTGTCATTATCCTCTATCTTACTTAGTTGTTGTTAGTTTATGTATTTTGTTTATTATATAAGTAAAAGTAAGACTCCAAACTCCAATTTTATTGCGCCACATGTATATCTCCTGTAATTACAAGCGGGCAGTGGCTCTTTGTTTTCTGGGACACAATTACATGTGGATCTTTTCGTGAAAATTATGAGGAAATTTTCAATATATATATATTTAATTGATTTATTATAAATATTTGATCTTATTGGAATACTCAAGTCGTATTATTTAAGAAACTTATATATGAGATTTAAATAAATAAAAATAAAGAAATTATAAAATATTCTTTTCATTGTAACTTCTCTTCAAGTTGTATGATAAAAATATGAATGCATAATCTTTTGCCTTGAATATTACAGGCAAAATTGGTTGTATTTTTTTTTTTTTTAAAAAAGCCTATATATATAAGTAAAAGTAAGACTCCAATTTTATTCCGCCACATGAATCTCTCGTAACTACAAGTGGCTCTTTGTTTTTTTTTTTAAATTGAATTACATGTGGCTTTTTAAGTAAAAATTATGATCATAA
This sequence comes from Neltuma alba, assembly GCF_004799145.2. Classification (NCBI taxonomy): domain Eukaryota; kingdom Viridiplantae; phylum Streptophyta; class Magnoliopsida; order Fabales; family Fabaceae; genus Neltuma; species Neltuma alba. Next base: position 13,030 of record NW_021637032.1, read on the forward strand.
GGAGAGCATGTTATATAAAATGAGGAAAATTTTCAATATATATTTTGATACTATAAATATTTGGCTTACAATAATCAATGTAGGCAACATGAGATTCAATAATCTAATTATCTATAAATTCACTTAAAATAATGTTACAACACATTCATTCACATTTAAATTCTGCTTCTTGTGCTTTACACTGGCAACATCTCGTGTCATTCTGTTCCTAGCTTACAACACTGTAAAAATCACATATAAAAACATTATTAATTCAAATAACAATATATAGATAAAAATATAACATGGTGTTTGTGCGTAATAATTTTACAACATGAATTCGAATAATAATATATAAAATTAAAAAATCTGTAGATGATTTTTTGATAATTTTTTAAATAATAAATATTAAAACATGCAGTAGGGGAAAATGATTTTATAAATATACAAACCTAAAAAATTTGTCAGCCCAGGAAAAAAAATCATCAGACTTGGGGTCTTTTTCCACAAAAAGTTCTACGTTATCCAATGTATTCGATATTGATAAATTAAAATATTTATCATCACTCAAATTTGTTGGAGAGGAATTTCCTTCTTTCTGCCCTTCCGGATCATCGTCAGAACTACATCGCAAGAAAATTTTTTCATGAACAATTTAAATCAATACTCAAACTTTATTATCTAAGGAAACTTATAAGTGAGACTTGAATAAATAAAAAGATATGATTTTTCCATAAATCGTATTTGATTTTTTTTCATTATTTTCATCAAGTTCCATCATAAAAATACGATAAGTGCATGTGCCTGAATATTACATGTAGAAATGATTGTTTTGAGAAAAACCTATGTAAATATATATATATATATATATATATATAAGCAAAAACAATTATGGAAATATAATCAAAAAGAAGGAGAGAGCACACAGAAATCTTGGATATGAGTAATTTTTTAAAATTATGTATAAAAGAGTGTGTGAGAATCTTGAAACTTCTACAATTAAATCCAACAATTTAGTTAATTTAACTATATTATACTTCTATAACAAAATAATTATCCTTATTATTCTTCATACCTTAAGTTTGCCTCTAACCACGAAGAGAAGTCATCTATGGACGTGTTTGTCTCTTCTTCCATGCTCTTGGCCGGTGGAATTCTCTGATTATCTTTCTTTCCCGTAGAAATTGGTCTTTGAATATTTTCTTTTGGCTCTGTTCTTACTTCTTGTTTGTTTGATTATGATCCTTTTGCTCTTCGTGATATTTTTGTTGGTTTTCTTCAGACTCTTTTCTTCTCTTTTGTAATTTAATATTTCTATAATTTTGTCTTATCCTGCAGACAACATAATCTTTCATCTGTAAATTACAAAAAAAAAGAATGTTATTAGTTAGTATAAACTCCAATAGAAACAGAAATATAAAATTGAAGTATGGCATGATAAATAAAAAGGAGGCAAGTACACTATAAAACTTTGTCTCACGTTAAAATTAAGGCATCAAAACAGAATTTTAATTTGTGTAAAGTTAAAAGATTAAAAATATAGCTTTGCTGATCAGTGAATAATATTTAAGAGAATGAAACTTTGAATGAGAAAAGACTCACATGGAGGTAATTAGAAGGAAATAGCGATGGATGAAGAGAATATTCGTGCATGATCCATTTTCCATCTTGATGAGTTCCACTTTTCTCAAACCGAAACCTCTTCATGAATCCAATAACCACACTTTGATTCATATTATTAGAATTGTTGATTATGATCTCTTTGGCAATAGCTTCTCCTTCCCAAGACCCTAATCCTACCTTCCTCTCTACGTTCTTAGCTCCAGCATTCTTTCTCTTCAATTTTGTGAATACGTACAGATCTTCATAGTGAACTGATTTAACCACATATTCACTGAAACATTCCCAGATTTCCCAGGGATTCTCATTTCCATAAAGATCACACTCTGCGATTAAGCCTTCGAAAGGTAATTGTTGTTGGATGACTTTATTGTAAAGATAATCTCTGATGAGTTCATGATCTTCTGGACAGAATCTCCACCCAGTTGGCATCTTATATGATGAAATCATTTTCTTATTCTCTGATATAGTTATTTGATTACTTGTTGATGTATGGCAAACAATCTGGCTCAATATATAAAAAGAAGATTAGGTTTTTTTTATTTTATAAAAGGTAAATTTTATTAAACCTGATAAAAAGATACATACACTAATTAATAACTGAGCTTTACTTAAGATAAAACAAGATAGAACGTAAGAGCCCAAAAAATAAAACGGACATGAAGAAAAACAACTGTAGAAGGAACCTAAGCCAAGCAATACAGTATATTTAAGACTAAGAAATTGTACAATTAAATTTTACAGTTTTGTAAATCCTCTCAAATTTATTGGTTTTAAATTGTTTTAGATTTTGTTAAATTTTTGTAAGGTGTTACTTTATTTTATCCAAAAGCGTACTAGTAGATAATAAACACCAAGTTATTAAGAAAGTATTGGTAAACAAATAACATTTGTCACCATATATGTTTATCAAAAAAAAAAAAATGATATGATACCTTATAACCAAGTACAAATCACTTTGATCATGCCTAATAAAGAAAATAATATCATATTGTAACTTCTAGATGAAAATTGATGATAAAAAAAAAATTCTAGATGAAAATCCTAAAATCCTTTATTAGTTTTCAAAATCCAGGGGAAGAAATCCATACCTTGTACGGAAAATCAAAGCAGAGAATAGATTTGCGTGTTAAAATCTTATATTTATTATGCATGATCAAATATCTGATAAAAACTATTAATTTGATACGCGTCATTTTAGCAAGTATTAAACAAAAGGGAAGAAAAAATAATATTTGAGGACCTTCTATGGCTTCTAATTATTTTTAAGGATCATGAATTCTAAGAATATAATTCTTTAAAGACGATCAAGTTTCTGGGTTGCAATAAAAATTTTCCACATATTTTCAACTAAACACAATTTCTTCTCTAAGCATAATATTGCGCATGACTTGCGGCTTGCGAGTACACACACGAAATCAACTAAGAAAATAATATAAAGATGGCGATTATACCTTTATTGTTTTCCTTTTAGCAAATTCTGACTTTATTCTCTATATTGTTCTAAGACTCTCTTTTTCTCTTGTCGCACTCCCTTGACCTTTATTTATAGAAATTCTGTTTTCTTGATATGATATTTATGGAGATCCTAAACTTAGGGTTTGTTAATATAAGATATTAATTAGAAAATCTCGCCAATAATGATATCAATTAAAATCTTGATAGATTATAACATTTGGATGTACAGAGATAATATAAATCTATAAGTATCAGCCTCTCTTTTTAATTAATTGAGGACTGAGAGATAATCCCCGACGATATTGACTTTTCTATTGATTTTAAAAAAATAATAAAATATATATTGTATTTAAGTCTCCAATTTGTTAAGGACCAAAAACTAATCCACCAATCTTGTGTGTGTGGCTGTGCGTGTTAAAATCTTCAAGCACCCTATCATTTGAATCATAGATATATCGACTTAACAATTTGATAAATTGATTTATGTTTGAATTAATTTGGAAGATACAGTTTTATATTATCCTAAGAATACTAATAGATAATATATATATATATATATATATATATATAAACTCCATCCTTAGTAAAATATTAGTAACCAAAATATACTTTTTCTGCACATATCAACTCACTATAAATACAAATATTTTGTTGTCTTCTTAATTTATATGGTCCCAATGAATGCTTTAATTTATATTTATAATTCAAAAATGTATAAATTTTATAGAGGCAAAAGAAAATACCATTGAATGAAAGTATTTTTTTTGGCATTGTTATTCATCTTATAAAGAATACAAAATACTTTGCATCGAATAAATGTATTTAGAATTTACACTACATATTATATTCTAGAGTGATTCCTTCCTAAATTATGTTCTTGGTGAGTCCTGAAGTATCATTTTGCCAAAAATTAAGGTATTTAGTTATCATTAAATTACTTACAAAACCTTCAAGTGTCATTCTCCCATAAAGAACAACTAAGCAATATATCCTGTTCTCGTTAGTAATTTTTTGTAAAATTTTAGATTTGATCTATTTTTTTAAGTATGGAATATTAGTTTAATTTGAAGGTAAAGAGCCAACCACCTCATTAATTAGTCAAAAAGCTTGAGTTCCCAAATTCAGAAGCTGGTGAGCTATATCAAAACTCTCTCAAAGTCTCAAAATGTCGTGTTGTGGTTCTCCAAACTCAAGTACACTTCTCCCAAGAACGAACTAAATATAAGAATTACATGACCAATTTATAAATATTTAAAAAAATTAGTTAGGTGTTTTTTTAAAAAATGTGTTGCTTTTTTAAAAATTACTAACGTGGCACGTGTTTGGTATCATGTGGGACGCGTATTGGCTATATGGACGGACTTTCTAGCCACGTCGGACTCCATCACATCCCCATTTACCAATTACCCCATCGGTCCCACCGCAAGTCTTGGTTAACTAACAAAGATGTCAAAGTCTGTTTATGTTTATGGTTGTCCAAACCGCTCAGATCCATCACCTACCTCTATCTATATAAAGACCAAGAAGCTCCATATCGTATCTCATCAAAGCTCAGATTAAGCACATACACCTTGTATTCTCTTCTTCTTCTTCTTCTTCATCTTCATCTTCTTCTCATAACTCAGCCATGGCTTCTTCTTCTGGGAAATCCTTCATCACAGCTTTGCTTGTGGCTCTCACATTCTCAAGCATGATGAGTTCAAGTTTAGCAGCTCGTCGTCTTCTTCAAACGACCCAGCCTGCGATACCAAACATGCCTGGAATTCCAAGTAACTTGCCTAAACCTACAGGATTACCACCTTTGCCTTCAATCCCAAGCAATATTCCTCCATTGCCTACAAATCTCCCAAATATGCCAAAACCCAATGCACTTCCTCCTCTTCCTTCTATGCCTCAGATCCCAACACTCCCACAGGCCACACTTCCTCCACTGCCTAACATTCCTTCTATTCCCAAAATTCCTACCACTCTGCCATCCATCCCTTTCCTTTCTCCTCCTCCTTCCAATTAATATCACAAAACATGGTTCACTAGCTTGTTCCTCATCTTGGTGTTATCATAGTTGCTTCATCTATCATTGTATCTGGTGGTGCTCGGCAGCATGCCGGCATATATACGTATAATTCATTATTTTTATAGGTTTGAATTGCTTTATCTTACTATGTCTGTGTTTCTTCTCTTTCCGATCGATGTGATGACATTTAGAACAGTGTATTATTTTTTCTTTTATTGATTGTAATCTTTGTTTTCACACTTACTATTATACAATAATGCAGTGAATGCAATGTTCAGCTTCTATCTCATCCGAAACTTCTAAAACCCTTATATTAGAGCACTGTATATACATATATATACATGCATAAAATTAGACAGTGAAAAGAGAGAGAATTGCTTATTTAAGTGACGGAATGAGGGTCGTCAAAAGCGAGTTCTGTTATGGGTCGAAATATTGCACTGGGAATACTCTATTAATGATAATAAAAGTTTGGCGCTTACATTCACATACCACATAGCACCTTTAACAAAAATGGCAGCAAAGAAATAGCCACCGAGGAGAGAGGAAATCTGTTTAGAAAGAGAGAGATCACAGAATCATATCTGAAAGGGCCAAATATTAAGTATAACTTTAAAATTACTAATTAATTGTCCTCTATCCTTGTCATTCACCTCCCTTCTCGTATTCTCACATTTCCATCCCCTGTTTCTGAGTCCTTCCATTATCCAGAAAGCCTCAGACACTCTTGATGCATGATGGAGCCTGTGGATGATCAGAACAGCTACTACAGAACCATTAATACCTGAAGTGCGATTTTTAACCTCATGTAAAATGCTTAATACTTTCTTCAACCCACCCGCTTTGCAGAGTCTCCATATAAACATCCCCAAACTGAACGTACTTTAAAAGAGACGCCTTACCAACGGGGCTGGGTCTGCCGTGCCGATGTAACAAATGACAAATCAAAGTTCAAATGGAAAAAGTGTCTACATTTAATATGCCCAATATGCCAATAGGGCACTAATAGAAGGATAACTGTGCTTAATTAGGGGGAAGAGAGAGAGAGAGAGAGAGAGAGAGAGAGAGAGACGCTTTCTGAGTCATTTCCTCAAACATTTTCTCTGCACTATCCAATTAGTATCCATCAGATGCCAGAGCAGCTGTCAAAGCGAGTTAGACATCTAGCTTCCTGTATCCGCAATAAGATATGGTACTTGCCCAGATGGGTAAACAGAAAATTTCAGGACTTTAATCTGCATCAAGGAGAACCAATGGCACTCACAGTGTCAAGCTTGATGAGTAGTAGCCTCGCAGCTCGTCATCTTCTTCAATTTCTATTGCAATTTTACGAACTCAATAACCTTGGAAGTTGCAAGTTTGTCTATCAAATCTAACATTTAATTTCCCTAATCTAACTCTGCTATTGCCAACTTTGGTTTCCTCCATTTACTTCTTCTATGTGATTGCAAGAGCTCAGACCACTAGAAGATGAAATTGACGGTGACATTGAAGGGATCTACAAGTCTAACAACACTAAATTCAATGTCAAATTAAAAACGTGCAAGTTTGTCGATCAAGGACTTACTTTATGATCCTCAAGGACAAAGAACATGATTTCTATTGCAATTTACGAACCCAATAACCTTGGAAGCTCCTGATTTTTGTTCTCTCATGATTTATTTGTTTTTTTATGACCAACATCAATGAGCCTATCCAGCACGTCATGCTTTTTAGACATTCTTTGAAAATGTCTCTGTAAATCTCTATGATCAAGAGAATAACAAGAATACGCGAACAAAAGACATATGTGATTTACAATACATGCAACATAGTTTTATGACACTTCCATTGCAATATATGCTCGACTTGCATGTGGCTTTTAGTATTCTTGTGGGTTCTTTATGATATTTCATTTGATCCCGATCCTTATCATAGGTACCTACTAACAATTTTACATAAATTAATAAAAATAGCTAAAATTAATTAATATTTATAAAATATCAAAATTACCCTTAACTTTACATAAGATACAAAGACTAGTCACACCTTTATTTGACATGACTTCATGAGTTTTCAGTAGGCGTAAAATGGGCAATGTTGTGCCTACTATATGGTTCTTCGTATGCTCGTAGACTCCTTCTTCCGTCTTGTCTTTCTTTTCTTCAGTTGTTTGCTTCTTTGATTGCATTGTTGTAGGTTGAAATTCAACTTAGGTTTTCTCTGTGTTAGTCCTCGTGCTTTTGGGATTCTCTCCCAGTTGCTGTATCTTCATAAGGTGGTTTATGTTATTCACTTCTTATGTTGTATAGCATTTAATTATTCTGAGAAATGCTTGTAAGATATGACTGGAACTACAAACAAAATAAATTATAATTCTCATAAAATATATAACAATAATTTATTTATTTTTTTGAAAATTTGAAAATCATTTTATTTTAAGCTTAAACAAATTGTCCATATCTCAGTCTCATAAAAACTTGTTCTCTTTCTAATATTTAATATAAGAGTTATTTAAATAATTTGAGTAAATAAAAAAAATCAAATAAATTAGTCAAATCTAATAAACGTGACATTATCTATTTAAAATAACCGTATATAAATATTAGCTTACATATTAGTCGTGAGAGATAAAGTAAATTAAGGACCAAATTATATTCTTCACCTTCTCTTATATTAAGTATTAGAAGAAGTACTTGATAAAAAGTTTCGGCGATTAAGTACATGTAGCTCACATGCCATTGTTAATTTACATTTTTTATTAGTTGTTAGCGGTTGGTTCCTATCACCTTACTTGTCAACTTGTACTACATTCGGTCCTAATTATAAAAACTAGTTGACTAATTTGAGGAGATTAAGGAGATAAGTTAAGTTAGTTATTTGTAATAAATAGGTGTTGTCTTTCCTAAAATATCTTTATTAATTAAGTGTGTGGGCTAGAATTATCATTGTTAGAAAGACTACCTTAGAAAAAAAAATATAAATATGAAAGACAAAATGGATTGGGATCTTATATTTAGGAGAGAAATAAAAATCAAACAAGATCTTATATTAAGAACCGGAGGTAGTAGTTGTTTCTTCTAAATATTTCAACCCCATTGATTATTACTTCTTTTTTTCTTGGGCCAACCCCGTTAATTATTACTTCACAAAGCAGTTATGCAACATTTTTTATTTAATTGCAGTTGGAGGACGTAACTATAAATGAAAAATCACGTTTAAAAAAAAAGAACATAAAACAAAATCTCCGATAATGGATTTTCTTTTTTTTGGGTCTCTAATTTGATCGATGGTTTTTTTCATACATGATAGATGGATTGCCAATCAATGTTAATTTTTTAATTAATATTAATGTTTGTGTTGATTGTTATTCTGGACCATGAAGGCCCAAAATTCCTTTTTGGGTACTATAAGGCCCAAATCCTTCTGTTTTAGCTTGGGGCGGTCGAGCCCATATTAGGGTCCGATGACACGCAAAGCGTAACTACAAAGCCCATACGTGCTAAGGCCTTAGGTTTTCTCTCTTGTAGCTCAAGCTCGCGCTCGAAGTAGTCGACGCTCTTACAGAGAGTTCGTTGCGGCTGGAGCAAGGGGAACAACATGAAGGTTCATATTCATGCCAATTCTTTATCCTCAGCGATTTGATCTCCTGGTTTGTTTATAGTTTTATTTTCTGTTTGTTTGTGTCTGAGTCTCCTGCGATTCTGCAGTTCAACATTGCAAATCCCACCACTGGATGCCAGAAGAAGCTGGAGATCGATGACGATCAGAAGCTGTAAGATTTTTGCTTCTCTAATATATGTGTTCCAATTTTCATCTAAGTTTTCACTGCGGGTGTACAGGAATAGTTGTTTCGTTAGTTGAACAGTTCAACATTCCCCTGACAATTCATATTTATTACAAGGAATCTAAAGTCTGGTGCTTTTTATATTATTCCAACGATTATTTGGCCATACCGTTGGTCTTTAGATTTCTGAAAAACATGAACGTCATCGAGAACTCTGTAACTGCATTTACTGTTACTGGCGTGACAAAGTATCATGATTGTATCTAGTACTTGTTAAGGATTTTTTTTTTCCCCGTCCAAAGTCTAAGTCACTTTAGTTGCTGTGAATTATTCCATTGGGTGTTAATATGTGATTGAGCTATCTTCTCGAGGCTTTTTCTTATTGTTATTATGTTATACATCTTGTGCAGACGAGCTTTTTGGGACAAGCGGATCTCACAGGAGGTTAGCGGTGATGCTCTGGGAGAGGTATGCCCATAGTCATCATTTTTGTCTATTTCAATTTGAAGGAACGTACAAATTTATATATATTCAATGTATTTTTTACGCCTTTCAATCTACAGGAATTCAAAGGCTATGTCTTCAAGATCACTGGTGGTTGTGACAAACAAGGTTTCCCAATGAAGCAAGGAGTGCTGACCCCTGGTCGTGTTCGTCTCTTGCTCCACAGAGGTAGGTTTATTTTAAATCCCGATAGGCTTGTTTTCAAGTGCTAGACTCCTATTAATGTGCTGTAGATTTTGGGTAGGCTGTTATTGGTATACATTTTGTTTAGTTGGCCTGAAAGTTCTGTGAATGTTTTCATTTGTTTTCCTACGTTTGCTTTCAGAATTAAAATGAAAATTTTATTCTTATACTGTATTTTTCTGTTCATTAAATCATGGCTTTCATTTATTATCCTTTTTGTTTTGGGGACCTGTGGTGGCCAGCCAAGCTAGTTTCCTCATTTAGAGCCTTTGTTCATTTTACTATTGTTGTGCTAACTTTTGTGCATTGGTAATCTGCGCAGGAACTCCTTGCTTCCGAGGATATGGAAGGCGCAATGGAGAACGCAGGAGAAAGTCTGTGCGGGGGTGCATTGTGAGCCCAGACCTCTCTGTTCTGAACTTGGTAATTGTGAAGAAGGGTGAAAATGATTTGCCTGGACTCACTGATATTGAGAAGCCAAGGATGAGAGGTCCCAAGAGAGCGTCCAAAATCCGCAAGCTGTTTAACCTCTCCAAGGAGGATGATGTGAGGAAGTATGTCAACACCTATCGTCGGACCTTTACAACAAAATCTGGTAAAGTCTTGGGTGCCTCCTCCTTCTTTGTTTACTTTTGTCAATTTCAAAAGAATAAAAGGGGGGAGGTGGTCAAATGTATTTGAGGATGGTATCTCACTTTGCCTTCAATAGCATAGCTAGTTTCTAATTCTGGTATTTTCTATAGTGATTAGTTAACCTCCATCTTTATAGATGGAGATAATTTAAGAGGTGGTGAAGTTAAACTCAAGGTGAATAATATTCTGAGCATTAGACTCTTGCTTTCGATTTTTCAATTCATATTCTTTATGGTGACTCTGCTTCTAGATCTTGTCACAATTTTATAGTTGCAGCCTTGCAGGTTGCATTTACTGTTTATAGTCATGCTTAGGCTGCAAAATTTTATTATTTTGGATATGTGCAAAATATTTTTTTATATTAATAAACAACGAATATTCATTGTCTGACATTGCTCCTTGATAGAACATGAGCTTCTGCTGTTAAGAAACACTCCTAGCCACTGAAATTTGATCACGTGGCTTTTGTGGTGCAACGTTCGAGTCAAACAATTACATTACAGATCAGAAGATTTCCATAGTAGTTTGCTAGATTTAGCTAAAGACGACTGGGGGATGAGAATAGTCTGCTGAAATAGATAACTGTTTTAGATTATTTAGATTCAGAATTGCTCATAATGGTCACGAATGTGGTTTTGCTGATCAACATGCTTGATTGCAGGCAAAAAGGTGAGCAAGGCTCCTAAGATACAAAGACTAGTCACACCTTTGACCCTCCAAAGGAAGCGTGCAAGAATTGCACAGAAGAAGAAGAGAATTGCCAAGGCCAAATCTGAAGCAGCTGAGTACCAGAAACTTCTTGCCTCAAGGTTGAAGGAGCAGAGGGAGCGCAGAAGCGAGAGTCTGGCTAAGAGAAGGTCCAAGCTTTCTAGTGCCAAGCAATCTGTCGCAGCATAGGTCTCTTTCTGAGAGAATGTGTTAGTTGAACAGGCCTTTTCTGAGAGAATGTGCTAGTTGAACACACACACTCTCTCTCTCGTTTTTTTTTTTTTTGTAAACATTTCTCTTGAGTTTTGACAAAAATATGTGCGTCATTTATTAGCATTGAGTATTATTTTAAGTTGAGCGATTTGTTTCTCTCTGTTTTTTTTTAATAACATCTTTCTCTTGTTTTTCAAACAAAAATGTGTGTGTCATTTATCACTAGCGTATTAGTGTAAGGGTGTGTTTAGATTAGCAATGAAAAAGTATTTTTTTTAATCTGAGTTTTACAGAAGTCAGATTGAAAAAAAGTCAGATAGTGTAATGTGATTTATAGTTAGATTGGATTTTGTAAAAAAGTCGATTTGAAAGGCTGAAGTTTATTTGGATGATTAATGAAAAAGTAAGTTTGAATATAAAATGAGTAAAAATGATATAAATTTTATTATATATAACAAATAAATGTGGATGACATGGTCATTTTTTATGTAAATGACACTTCTTTTGAGACAAGAGAGAGAGAGAGTATCTCATTTTCATAAAGTTTATTTTTTTTCCCATCCCACTGCGATACATCCTACAAGCAACAAAAGATAACTTCAATGAAAAACTACTTATTTTTATAAAGCTCATTTTTTCTTATTATGATTCCAAACAAAAAGTTATAGCTAGAAGCTAGTTTTACTGGTAACAAGCCAGTTTGGGATTACAAAACATGATCCCAAACACACTCTAAGTTGAGGGATTTCTTTTTTACTTGCAAGTACCTAGTTAGCAAGTAGCAACTCAAAAATGAAACATGTGTGACCTTAAATATGATGCCGTAAGTTCCAGTGCAGCACAAAAAAAAAAAAAAAGATTTGAAAATTGCTTGAGCTCCAGATTATTAAATTTCGAGATGTTATTTATTCTTTTACGAATATTTGAAGAGGGAAAAAAAAAAAACTGTTCAACCAAAAGTTAGTTTAGAGGTGACGATCAACATCAATATATGTATGGTCGGACGATAATATTGTGATGACTCTGATACTTGAAGGATAATGTCACTTCAATAAATAATTTTAGTATAACCAGTGCTTGACGAAATAGTTGAGGCCAAAAATGCAATTTAACCGGTAGATATTCTAAAAGAATCATCATGGCATTCAATTTTTCTCTGTTAAAAATAATCCAAAATAATTAAAGATGAATCATGTGGGAATACTTTAATTAAAAATTTGTCCGTCCGGTCCCAAGTCTAATCCTGTTGAGGCTGCCAAACCTACGAGTCTAGCTAGAATGGGAGCTGAATTTTCAATAATCCTGCGACAAAAATGGTAGAAACAAAAACACATATGAATTCCTGACCTAACAAAAGAAAAGATCCATCGATGATCTCGTCGCATTTCCACCTATATATATTACCTCCAATGATAAATATAAGAATTAGTCAACTAATTTAAATAGATTAAAAAACTAAGTCAAGTTAATTGTTTGTAATAAATATGTGTTGTGTTTTCTAAAATATCCTTACTAATTAAGTTTATTGAATAGAACTACTATTATTAGAAGGATTATTTTTTTAAGAAAAGTATAAATATGAGAGACAAAATATATTAGGATCTTATATTTAAGATCAAAATAAAAGTCAAACAAGGTCTTATATTAAGAACCAGAGATAATATATATTATTTTCAATTCTAAATATAAATGTTAGCTGGCGATTCTTTATTTCCCTACAAAAATGTTAGGAAGAGAGTTGCGCTCATCCATGATCCAAAGACAGGAAAACTAACTCATGATCTATTAGGTCCTATCCCTACCGGGCATGGAAGCAAGTCAACCAAGCCCTTTCTTTTTCTGGCTTAATAGGCAGGAATCTTCCAACTTCATTCAGTTGCGAATATGCCTTCCTCTGTGTTGTGAGATTATCCAATTCTTTCACTAGCTGAACCTAAGGACAATGGGTGTTAGTTAACAATTTTAAATATAAGATTTCAATTTACTTTATCTTCTAAATGTATAATATGTTCTCAAATATACTTCCATCCAAGTATATTTTTAATATATATATGATTGAATACAGGTAGTTTAAAGAAGTCAACATACATTTATTACAAAAATTAATTTAACTAATTTATTTAGTCTCTCTAAATTTGTTATCTAGCTTTTATATTAAATATTAAAGGTAGTATATGTATAAAGGAGACCAAGAATGTACGTATATATAACTGAATCTTCATCAAAACTCATCAAACCAGCTTCTGCATCAGCCGTGGCTTCTTTTTCTTCTGCAGGGAAATCCATGGTCGTAACTTTCCTTGGGGCTCTCCTTTCAAGCATGATGATGAAGAGTTCAAGTTTGGTAAGAGCTCGTGAGGTTGCTATTAACATTTTGCCACGTAATTACTAGAGGCAATTCTGACGCACCTCCTTTAACTATATATGCATCCCATTCCAGCTCCGCCCCTCCCACTCCCACGCCATGCCAAATCTCCCTAATCATATACTAGCTACTGCTTTTAATATAATACTACCTCGTGTGCTATTTATAAAATCTCACTTATACATTATAAATGTGATCTTATAATTAGGCCCGGGATAATATCTATTTTATAGTATAATTTTGCACTATAAAATGAATTTTACATATTAAGTACATCTCCTATGTATATGCCATATCCTCCCTCTAGTCCATAATATTAGAAGTTGGCTAGAAAATAATTATTGCTGAATATATAAAACTTAATCAGAATAATTAATGTGATTTTTTTACCTTTGCCTCTATTATAAATAGGAGAAAGGGTAGAGATAAGAGATAATAAAAATATAAAAATACAGATAACTTTATCATTTTTAGAAATAGTCCTATCCATTTCCTCTGTCTCTATTTACAGGTTTTGTTTTGTATACGTAACTTTTTAATTTTATTTTTATTTAATATATATTATACTCTATAAAAATAAAATCAACATAATAATAAATTGAGAATAAGATTGTATATTTATATAAAATTTTTTTCTCTAACTCCCAAATAGAACAAAAAGTTTCTTATCTCTAAATATAACAAGCACAAAAGTACTACACACACTCTGTTGTTTAAAAAAAAAAAATCGAAATATCATTCAAGATCATCAACAAAAAATTATGTCATAAAATCGACGTTTTTGTTGGTAAGATTTTCAAAACAAGTCTTATCTTACTAAGTAGAGTTGGCTGTATAGATCACACGAAGGCATTGTAATCTGTTAACAATCAAATCCTCAAATATGCAGTTAAACATTCTTCTCTTACCATCGCCTTCTATGCACATATTTATACCACCTCAAATGATTATCAATAATTTTCTCTTCAATATACACCTCGCCTACTCTTTCTTTAAAATGATCATTTCGAATTTTATCTTTCACAAATTAAGTAAACTAAAAATGAATATTTTAGTAACAAATCAAGAAAAATTAACACGAATATTTTTCACAAATCAATTTTTTTATTAAATAAATACACAAAATTAATTAATAACAAACATTTTAATGAGGAATTATTGCCAACCAAACATTTTTAAGCGCAACGAACATATGAATCATGGAATCAGCCCATCGCCCCCTCCCAGTTTTCTTTTCCTGGATACGCCCTCCAATTATTTTGCAGCCCCAATCCAAAGCATTTTTCTAATTTTTAATATAAAACTTAAATAACTAATTTAAATAAATTAAAATGTTAATTAAATTAGTTAATATGATTTTTTTTTTAAAGGAGAAAACTTACCTCCAATTCCTTATAACCACTAACCAGTGCATCCAGTTTTCCGATCAAGAAGTGCCACCTGGATCTTTTTAACACAGACCCAGTTTCCCTGCTAAGCATCGTGATGAGCATCAGGTGCTCTAATTAATAGAAGGCAAGGCTCTATTGTTTTATTCATTCAGCGAATTTTTTTTCTGCATTTGAACCAGAGTGGTGTCATTTTTCTACAAGAAATCAATGAAAATTAGCATCTGAACCATGATTTTGAATTTTTGCAATGGCTTTGAGCCTTCTCTTTTTCGAATCCTACCTTGGTTCATGAATCCTTACAGCATCAAATCAGATCTGCGCAATCCTTCCAAGCATCATCGAACCGAATCTCTCACCACACGCTGCTGAACCATGCGTCATCTTCAACCTCCATGTGTTGAGCGCCGTAGAGTTTAATGCCCCATGCGCCACCCAACGACAGCCACCGCCGATGAGGCTCATAAGGATGACGCTACCAGAAAATTGGTTCTGCCGAGAAGAGAAGGGGAGTCTAGCCTCATCCGTTGGAGCCTTCCCACAGTACAGCAAGGATATTTCAAAATTGGACGGTTAGGATTATCATACAACCAATGGCCAAAATTTCTCCATTCTTTAGTAAAACCATGCGTTTGGGTGATAGCAGGGAAACTGGGTACTTTTAACACATCAGCATAAACGGCGGTCATGACATCTCCGTTCACGATTTTCACAAAGACAGAACTGGATCCCTGTTTGCCATGAAGGAGATGCAGCGACAATCGATCGGCATTCCTCTCCATCTCTGTTCGACTTTTAGGAGGGATCAGCTTATTGTTTGGCACCGTCATCGGTGCTAGTCATCTTCATAGATATCTTCTCCATTTCTTGGACGATTTCTTGGGAGGCATAGCAACCAGGCTTTCTCTTCATCAAATCTTAGGGCTTTCTCTTCCGTTTCTTCTCCCATCTGAGCCACTCTTTTCCTAGCGATAGGATTGGTCTAAGGTCACTAACTCAGTCAAACAAGCTTTCCTTCCCCTGCCATCTTTTCTTACTTCCAATTCCTTGTTCTCTTCCTTTGATTCATGTGCTTCTCATTGTCCAAATTATACTGGGTGCCGGGGTTTAATTTGACCTTAAATTCATTAACTCAATGTTGAGACCTGTGATCATCTGCTAAACTGTCTATTCCACATTGATGCTTCTGGATTTTGTCAATTAAACTTTTTTTAATGTAGAACTTTCTGATCTGTTGTTCTGCACATTTTTTATTAATGTATTTTCAATTTGCAGGTTTGGTTGGCATCCAAACAATTCTTTGAAGGGTTTCTCTACAACAACAAATGCTGTTCTCTTCAAATAGGCATCGTTTTTGTGATTATTCTCTGTAGCAAGCATGGGGAAATGTCTTTGAGCACTAAATAGTGGTTTTTAATTCTTTTGGGTAACTATTTCGTGCTCTACACAGTATGAACTATAGGAAACTTTTTCCTGGGAATTGTTTGAGTTCCTCCTCAATCTCAAGGTTATCGTGAGTATAACTAGTTGGAACCTTGTAGATATGGTTAAACTATTGTCTTTTAAGCCTAAACCTCTTGTAAATGGGATATCTATAATCTGGTTCAGGTTGAAGATAATACAAGATGGGTGGATCTTTTCCTATCATGCTTGTGAAAAGATAAACACGGATCTAGCTCTGTCCGCGTGAAAATCGCGAACGGAGATGTCATAACAGCCGTTTGTGCTGATGTGTTAAAAAGATTCAGGTGGCACTTCTTGATTGGAAAACCGGATGCACTGGTTACAAGGAACTGGATGTAAGTTTTCCCCATCTAAGAAACTTATATGTGAGACTTAAATAAATAAAAAGAAAGAAATTATATTAGATTTTTTTTTTCATTCTTTTCATCAGGTTCCATCATAAAGATACGATAAGTACATATGCCTTGAAGCTTAAAGGAGTCAATATAAGCTCTCCTCAATGCCTGGTGACTCAACAACATGAAGCAGACATAAGAAACAGACTTAAAATTCCAAGATCACAATCTTGTGGAAGGCTTCATGTGCAACCTTGACCATGGCGATCACTTGACAGCAGAACTTTGGGGCCGTTTAATAGGATTGAAACGGGCTTGGGACCTTGAAGAGAGGGACATTATCTTAAGAAGTGACTCATCGAAGGCTATGAAGCTCATTGCCGGAGGTGACAATACGCTACATGATGACCGAGGAGTGATTCAAGAAATCCAGAAAATGATTGATTGGGATTGGCAAGTCGAGTACCAAGTTATAAGGAGAGAAACAAACCAAATGGCAGACGATCTTGCAAAGACAGCCCTAAATGAAGTGAGAGGCTTGCAGATTCTGAGTCCTAGTGCAGTGAAGACGAAGACCATGCCTTACGCTGTTACTTAGTGGTGTTCTTTTTCCAGCTTATAAAAAAAAAAAAAAAGTACATATGCCTTGAATATTGCATGCAGAAATGATTTTTTAAAAAAAAATCTATATATATAAGCAAAAAAATTTATGAAAATATAATCACACATAGCCAAAAATATCTTGTAAAACAATTAATTTGATAAGCATCATTTTAACAAGTATTAAATATAAAGAAAAATAATATTTGAGGACCTTCTATAACTTTTGATTATATTTAGGGATCATGAATTCTAAGACTATAATTCTTTGAAGAGGGTCAAGTTTCTGGGTGAAAATAAAAACGTTCCACATATTTTTTTAACTAAACAAAATTTAATTTCTTCTCTAAACACACTTTTTCAACTAAAGATAACGATTATAGACCTTTATTGTTTACTTTTTCGCAAACTCTGACTTTATTCTCTATGTTGTTTTTAGACTCCCCCTTTTTCTCTTCTACTCCCTTGACCTTTATTTATAGAAATTCTGTTTTTTTTATCTGATATTTATAGACATTCTAGAGTTAAGGTTTGTTAAGATAAGATATTAATAAGAAAATCTCACGAATAATGATATCAGCTAAAATCTTAATAGATTATAACATTTGGATATCCAAAAGTAATTTTGAGGATATTTACTCGTCATTATTTCTTTAGTTAATTAAAAATGGGGGAGAGATAATTTACAAGATAATTACATATATCCTATTATTTTTTTAATAAATCTATCAACCTCTTTTAAATTTACTGAGAGATAATCCAAACGATATTAACTTTTCTATTGATTTTAAAAAATATCAAATATATACTGTCTTTAAATCTCCAATTTGTAAAAAATAATCCCCCAATCTAGCTTGTGTGCGTGTGTCAAAAACTTAAAATCTTGAAGCACCCTATCATTTGAATCATAGATATATCCGCTTAACAATTTGATAAATTGATTTATGTTTGAATTGATTGGGAAGATATGGTTTTATATTATCCCACAAATATTAACAGACAATATATAGAAAACCTTATCCTTAGTAAAATATTAGTAACCAAAATATACTTTTTTGTGTAGATATCAATTCACTATAACTAAAATATTTTGTTGTTTGTTAATTTATATGGTCCCAAGTCCCAGCTCCTAGTGAATGCTTTAATTTACATTTATAATTCAAAATTGTATGAATTTTATAGAGGCAAAAGAGGAGATCATTGAATGAAAACATTTTTTTTTTTTGGCATCTTTATCCATCTTATGAAGAATACGAAATACTTTGCATCAAATAAATGTGTTTAGAATTTACACTACAAACTAGATATTATATATATTTAGGATAAAAATAGTAGGGCCTGGTTTAGAGTAATTCTTTTCTATAATTTGCCTTTCGAGTTCTCTTATCGGAATATTAAAAAAAAATTGGTGATTCTTAAATGTAAATAATATTCTTAGCAAGTCCCGAAATATCATTTTGCCAAAAGTTAAGGTATTTAATTATCATTAAATTACTTACAAAATCGTGAAGTGTCATTCTCCGAAGAACAACTAAGCAATTTGTCCTGTTCTCATTAGTAATTTCTTGTAAAATTTTAGATTTGATCTATTTTTTAAGTATGGAAAATTAGTTGAATTTGAAGGTAAAGAGCCAACCACCTCGTTAATTAGCCAAAAAGCTTGAGTTCCCAAATTCAGAAGCTGTTGAACTATATCAAAACTCTCTCACAAAGTCTCAAAATGTCTTCTTATGGTTCTCCAAACTGATTAGTACATTTCTCCCAAGAACTTTATATGTATTATAATCGTAGGAAGAATATGTAATTTTCACTTTCTAGTTTCTAGAATAATACATAAACATTCTATGGTGCCAAGTGCCAACTTGTCATTCACATATACAAATGCGAACATGAAAAATATGTCCTGAATTAGATCCTAACCAATCATATATGCATTAACGTAGAACGTATTTGGTAGCATGTGAGACGCCTATTGGCTATATTCACAGACTTTCTAGCCACGTCTGACTCGATCACATCACCCTTTGCCAATGACCTTATCGGTCTTACCTTACCACAAGAATATGTGTGTGTGTGTGTGTGTAAAAGTATTGGTGAACTAACAAAAAGACGTCAAAGTCTGTTTATGTTTATGGTTGTCCAAACCGATCAGATCCATCACCTACCTCTATCTATATAAAGACCAAGAAGCTACATATCGTATCTCATCAAAGATCAGATTAAGCACATACACCTTATATTCTCTTCTTCTTCTTCTTCATCTTCTTCTCATAACTCAGCCATGGCTTCTTCTTCCGGGAAATCCTTCATCGCGGCTCTCCTTGTGGCTCTCACAGTGTCAAGCATGATGAGTTGCAGCCTAGCAGCTCGTCGTCTACTTCAAACGACACAGCCTTCGATACCAAACATGCCTGGAATTCCAAGTAACTTGCCTCAACCTACAGGATTGCCACCTTTGCCTTCAATCCCAACTAACATTCCTCCATTGCCTACAAATCTCCCAAATATGCCAAAACCCAATGCACTTCCGCCTCTTCCTTCTATGCCTCAGATCCCAACAGTCCCACAGGCCACACTTCCTCCATTGCCTAACATTCCTTCTATTCCCACTATCCCTATCACTATCCCCTCCATCCCATTCCTTTCTCCTCCTCCTTCCAATTAATATCACAAAACATGGTTCACTAGCTTGTGGCTCATCTTGGTGTTATTATAGTTGCTTCATCTATTATTGTAGCTGGTAGTGCTCAGCAGCAAGCCGGCGTATGGACGTATAATTATTCATTATTGGTATTGGTTTGCATTATTTTATCTATTTGTATGTCTGAATGTTAGGAAGAGTTGTATGTGGCTATATATGTCAGTTTCTTCTTTTTCCGTTCGGTGTGATGACATTTTAGAACAGTGTCTTATTTTTTTGGTATTGATTGTAATCTTTGTTTTCACACTTAATATATACAATAATGCAGTCAATGCAGTGTTCAGCTTCGATCTCATCTGAAACTCCTAAAACCCTCATATTAGAGTACTGTATATTTTAAATTAGACAACAAACGGAGAAAGAGAATTGCTTATCCAAGTGAAGGAATGATGGTCAAACGGAGTTGTGTTATGGATCCACAAAAGTTCTACTGGTAATATTCCATTAATTATAATTGAAGGGTGGTGCTTACATTCACAATTTCACATTCCATATATCAGTTTCAACAAAAATGCCAGCAAAGAAATAGCCATTGAGGAAAGAGAAAATCTGTTTAGAAAGAGAGACATCACAGAATCATATTTGACGGAATATTAAAATATAACTTTACCAAATTGTCCTCCATTCTTGCCATTCACCCCCCTTCTCCTATTCTCACATTTCCATCCCCTGTTTCTCAGTTCATCCAGTATCCAGAACAGCTGCTACAGAACGATTAATACCTGGACATCATCTAATATGCTTAATATTTTCTTCGACTCACCCGCTTTACAGAGCTTTAATTCCTTAGCAACTAATCAACAATCTGTGTTCTCTTCCACTTGAATTCACCATTAATACGCCTCTGACTGTTTCCCCGATAATACCCAATACCACAATGAACGTCTAACTACTTTAGATTACAAATCTAGTTACGCTTAGCAAATAAGGGTTTATTTGAATTTGCTTATTTTAAGTGCTTATAAATACTTTTACATAAGCTGAAACAAAAATTCTCTTCACTTATTTACTTTGTATTCTATAAGTCATTATTAAAGAGTTGCTTATAAGCTATTCCAAACAAGTTGTAATTCAGATAGCACCTGAAGGCTCTTTTGGAAAAAATTGAAAAGGGTGGCACTGACTAGCCTGCTGATTTCGCAGCCAAATTGACACCATCTCTTAATTCAATTTTAATTTATTAGAATTTACATTCAATATAATCACACCGTAATCTGGCTTTTATATTTATGACTGGAGGTAGTATTTTGTTTTGCTTACATTTGATCAAAAGCATCCCAACATTTCCTTGTTCGTGGAATTTATGTATTACAAGTTGGGACTAAAAAAGTAGCACATATATCTTTATCAGAAAAGAAAAATAAATTCTTAGATTTACAGTCATTTGAATTGATATTTACAACTTATTTTTCAGAAATATTTGTCAAGAATTATTAATTCGTTTTTTGGACCTTACTGCGGCATATCATTAAATTACTTTTAAGGTGTTCGACTGTCATTGCAAATGAAAGAACAACTCAGCAATCTGTCGTTTTGTCACTATTTCTTGTAAAATGTAAGGAATGATTTTCCAAAGCATGAAAGTCTAGTGGGTTGAGAGCCAACCCCGGCATTTTTAGTCAAGAAGCTTAAGTTGAAATTTCAAATTCAGAAAGTGGTGATCTAAGAGCTAATTAATCAAGTTCAACTAGAAAGTCAAAAGGTCTTCTTATGGTTCTCCAAACTTTCTTCCAAAAACTTGTCGAAGTTCTTCTTCACAATATAAACTTATTATTTTTAAAAGTGAAAATGAGAAATTTGTGTTGAATTCTATATCCTAATTAATCATTATGTGCACTGTATAGAGTTTGGCAGCAGGTCACTTGACGGACTTTTAGGCGCCGACAACGATGGAGTTTGGCGAACCAAGTAATCAAAATATTTCAAAAAGTCTCTTTTATGGCTCTCCAAACACACGTCCCTCCGACCTACCTCCACCTATATATAAACACCATGAAAACCCCATGGATTCTCATCAAAGCTCAAATTTAGCTACCATCTTCCATTATTCTCTTCTTCTTCTTCTTCTCATAACTCAGCCATGGCTTCTTCTTCTGGGGAACCCTTCATCGCAGCTTTCTTAATGGCTCTCACAGTGTCAAGCTTGATGAGTGGCAGCCTCGCAGCTCGTCGTCTTCTTCAAACAACACAACCTGCCATACCAAACATTCCTGGAATTCCAAGTAACTTGCCAAAACCAACAGGATTGCCACCTTTGCCTTTAATCCCAACTATTCCTCAACCCAAAATTAATGTTCCTCCTTTCCCCACAAATCTCCCAAATCTTCCCAAACCCAATACACTTCCTCCTCTTCCTTCCATGCCTAAGATTCCAGGAGTCCCGCAGGCCACACTTCCTCCATTTCCTAAGATTCCTTCTATTCCCAATATTCCAATAAATATTCCCCCCATCCCATTCCTCTCTCCTCCTCCTTCGAGTTGAAACCACAGAATGTTTCATCCCATGTTAGTTGCTTCACCTATTGGGGTTGTTAGTTCTCAGCAGTAATATGCTAGCATATATGTATTTGTGTATATATATAGACACACAAACACGGGTGATTTCACTTGCTGTTTTGGTTCAAGTTGCTTTACCTCGTGTGTCTGTATGTTAGGAAGAGTTTGAACGTGTCAGTGTGTTTCTTTCTCTCGTTTTACAGTGAAATTCCAAACAGTGTGTACTTTTTTAGTCCTATGAGGTCTTCCGTAATTTGTGTTATCACTTGCTAAATAATATTATATAATCATGCAGTTACTGCGATGTTCCTATCTGCTCTGAAACTTCTTAACCTTTTATTAATTAGCATTCATCTATCTTATTTATAAGCCACTTGTGACATATTTTTATCAAAACCAAAAAAATTTTAAATCTATTTTTTGGCTAAAACCTTAAACCTAACTAATTAGCTTAAAATTTAATATTTTTCAATTTCATCCTTATTTAATATACACTATAGTTCATGAGAGCAAAGTTACACAATACTAGAGAAATGGTAAAATTGTATATTCATATAAAAAATGTAATGATATGATTTATAAATAAAACAAAACGAGTACTCTTTGTCTATCTTATGAATGGAACCATAGAAGCATGATGACAGAAGACGACAAACAGAATACAGAATATAAATTCAATAGAGAGAAAGAGTTCTGGTTCTACTGAATAATGACCATATATACGAGACTCAAGATGACATGTAAGCAAGATGGCTTTGACTGTTTGACTAGACTCACAACTTAATCATAACAGACACTGAACTCTATTCTGATAGAGATAAAGAGAACTGTTTATTTTCCTAAACCTTGAACTTGAAGGCCTTCCCTCAACTGAAGGTAATGGTGGCCAAAGAGTCCTCACAAAATATGTAACTGCGGTGAGGCAAGTTAATTTTTTTTTCTTCTTTGGGAAAAAATGTTGAGAAGCAAACTAAATAAGTCACCAGGGCAAATAATAAGAATATCATAATATTGATAATCATGTGTTTGCCAAGAAAGGTCCTTTCAGGTTGATGAATTTCATTCTCCGTATCAGATTGCGATTCATGTGCATATATTAGCTATACAAAAACAAAAATTACATACTAAAACATAAATTCAATATGCAAAGTTTAAAGATGAATTTTCTACCAATTAATCTGAAACAATTAAAAATTATATTAAAATATAGTATCCTTTAATTCCATACGCTTAAAAAACGAGTTTACAATTTGAAACTAAGCGATAAAAAAATAAACAGTAGTTATGTCTTTCACAATGTTTGTGTATAATCCTTTAGGCTATGAAGGGAATAATGAGGAAAAACTAGGGGAGTGAATACTAAGAGGAAAATTTTTCAAATATATATATATATATATATTAAAAAACTTATTATTTTTGGGAGTTTTCCCCTTCTAGTATTTTTTTTTTTCTAATTTTCTTCCCATCCAAACAAAGAGTTAATATGCTTCTTATAATTTGTCTAATGAAGCTGCCTCAAAATAAAATTTCAATGGAGGACGACCAATAATCGATGGCCTAATTAATTTCCTGTTAGCATTATTGCATTCTTCCATAGCATGGCTCATTCAACAGGCATGAAGACGTAATTTATTGATTTTAAATGAGAGATTAAATGCGCTTGGGAGGTGTGATTATGACATTTTTGTCCTTAAAGTATTCCATGAAAACCAATTCTTATCCTAAAAATATATATTTGAGCAATGTTACCGATCAAGTATCTATCAAAGTCATTGCAATGTTATTCTTAAATTAATGAATAGTGGGGTTAATTATTAATTTCAAAGAGAGAAATTTAGGTTTGATCAATGACTGACATGTGGCATTTCTATGTGGAAAAGCCTTCTGTTTTCTTTTGATTATGTTGAAAAACTACTTGTATTTAGACTCTATTATCAGGAACCCGACTAATCCATCCTGACTTAACTGAGGTCTCTAGTAGGATGTTATTGTTAATGCCACAAATGTGATGCCACATTTTTTGATGAAAAAATTAAGATAAAAGTTATTTAATATTATTACTTATATTAAAAAAAATTAGGGTGTAGTGCTTGGTTATAAATACTCTTGGACAAAAAATACCCGTTTAGCCCATTTGTTTCATTCAGCATATAATGAATGCCTCATGGATGCCATGTCGACACATCCATTGGTCAAAAGTAACTCATTAATGATCGCCGTGGGTCTGACCACATTGCGCCCTTTTTGAAACTCTATTTTGTTTTTTAAATTTTTGGGGACATTGATTGCGATGCTTCTTCACAGGACATTTGAAGACAAAAATACTCTTAAACCCAATCTAAATTGCTGAAGATAACTCATGATTAACCATTATAAAAGGAATAACTTGAAGACATAGGTTGTACATTAAAAAAATAAAGTGAACGTTTCTTAACTTGTACATAGAGATGGTTTTTTCTGGTATACTATACATTGAGATATTTTAAATATAAGTAATAATTTATATAACTCTTTTTTAACAAGACATAACCCAAGAGTTTGTCAACAATGCATCCAAAAGATAAAATGAACACAGAACAATAACATAAAAAATAGCTGTGAAAACCCCATTTGCTAGAGAGACTTCCTTTTTGGGCTATAAAAATTAGTCTTCTAAAACGTTACAATGAACCCATTTAGTTAAACCATCTCAACGGGTTTTAATTCAAGGTCAATTATTGTTGTTATTGTCAATAATGTTGTTAACATAAGAAGCTTTTCATTTCCCTTTTCGGCTAACTACTATTATAATAAAATAATATCGTTCACCTTACTTCTGATAGTTCAATCTTATCAGTCCAACCAACCGCAAGAGAATACGTACCATACAGGAAAATTGGTGAACTAACAAAAGATCTCAAAGCGTCTTTATGGTTCTCCTAACCCCAGAAGCTCTATCTCTGCCCATATCTATATAAGACCACAAACCTCATTCATATTCTCATCAAAATTCAAACCAAAGAATATCTTCTTCCTGCATTGTCTTCTTCACTCTTGAACTTCATAATCCAGCCATGGCTTCTTCTGGGAGGTCCATCCTCGTAACTTTTCTTCTGGTTCTCACATTCTCAAGCGTGATGACGAGTTCCAGCGTAGAAGCTCGTCGTCTTCTTCAAACAACACAGCCTTCGATGCCAAACATGCCTGGAATTCCAAGTAACTTACCTAAACCTACAGGATTGCCACCTTTGCCTTCAATCCCAAGCAATATTCCTCCTTTGCCTACAAATCTCCCAAATATGCCAAAACCCAATGCACTTCCTCCTCTTCCTTCTATGCCTCAGATTCCAACAGTCCCACAGGCCACACTTCTCCACTGCCTAATATTCCTTCCATTCCCAAAATCCCAACCACTATGCCCTCCATCCCATTCTTTTCTCCTCTCCTTCTAATTAATCTGATCAGAAAATGGTTCATCTGTGTGTGTTGACTTAAATTGCTTTCTTGTATTATTTTAGCAAGTGAGGAAGAGTTGTATGTCACTATATGTCATTTGTCCCCCCCCCCCCCTATTGCTTTGGTTTTGTGTGGAATTTTATGTTATTGGTATGAGGTCATATAGAGTATCGAGTACGCTAGCTTGTTACAGTAATGCAGTTACTACACGCGCGCGCGCGCACACATATGATGTCCTCTCTTCTCTGATGAGACTTAATTATTTAGACACTATTGGTACTCTATATCTTTATTTAACACTGTTTTTTTACATTCTTGTGTTGAATCTTTCATTAAAGGTCCCAACCATTTGATTTCAAGGAAGAAGTATATCCTCGAGTGTTAATTGATTTCACCATTAATTTTGATTCGTTTAAATGTTGTACTTTGAAAAGTCATTTTTGCATTATATGGGACAAAACTCTTTTCATATATTTATCTTATATAACGTAAAATCACTTTTCTACAATGATTCCAAAGGGCATTCAATACAAGAGTTGAATTATAAATTCAAATTATTACGCTATTAATAACCTGTAAATCACAAATGTTCAATATAAGTACAAATAGTCGAATTATAAATTGTAGATTTGTAAATAAAAGAAATGGAAATCGTATTCAAACTATTATTACGATTAAAATTTAATTAGTTGTAAATAATTATTAGTAGTGGAATTGTAAAATTTTCAAATACCACATGTAGATAAAAGAAACCTTATAATTGGATTTTCACATTATTGACTTAAAAATTCCAAAAATATATTAGTGAATTATTATTAGAACCTCTCGCAAATAAAAACTAACCAACATCGAGATTTTTATGCAATATTTTGTATTACTAACTTATAGTCTCCAACAAAAATTTAGCAATTTACAGGTCAATGGCATTAAACAAGTAGTCTTAAATAATTTACAACACCGTCACTAAAATTTACT
The DNA here is from genome assembly GCF_004799145.2 of Neltuma alba. Classification (NCBI taxonomy): domain Eukaryota; kingdom Viridiplantae; phylum Streptophyta; class Magnoliopsida; order Fabales; family Fabaceae; genus Neltuma; species Neltuma alba. Next base: position 39,867 of record NW_021637032.1, read on the forward strand.
ACTAAACTAAAGTATTACTACTAAACACATTGGTTGGGTCAGAATCTAAACATGATGCAGACAAAAAATGCTGATTTCAACATTGAAATAAATTGGAAAAACTAAATGCCAATCCTTATACTTTCCTTCCATTTTAGTCAGATCCTTCAACTGCTTCAACTTTTTTTTCTTTTTATGAACTCCTTCTTGTTTTCGCTGTTTAAGCCGTCCATCCTTGAATGTTAAAACTGTTATAACACCATTTGAGTGAATCCACATAGGACATGACCAGAGTCTTCTTTTTTACCAGATACCAAATTCTTAGGTTAAAGGCGCAACTTGCAGTCGCGTTATTATTCTGAGATTAAGCAAATACCCTGGATAGTAATGGTACCACTATCGCCTAGTAGAAAGGCTCCTACTCCATATTTATATTTGAGCAAACTAGATAGCTTTCACGCATTAAACACGAAATCTAAAATAATTTAATTCATTATATATAATGCTATATTTAATTTATTGAAGGAGACAGAGAGTGATAGAAGGCTATGAATCATAAGCGGGGCAAGAGACACAGGACATCCTATTGCTATTGAGCTTTTTAACCCTATTTCTTATATGTCAACACATGTACTAAGTAGCTACCATATTATTTTGTTCACCTCTGTTTTTGGACCTAAAACAGAGGAAAACATAGCAGCAATATGCTTTTTCTTGTTTCCATTATAAATGAATAGAGAGAGCCTTGTTCACAACCACAAAGACATTATTTGACTTGAAAACTTCTTCTTGAAGGTTTCATGCATCGACATCAATAAAGCCATAAGAATAATCATCACCCAACTCTCTTTCATCACTAATTCACTATCTTCAAATACCTTAATATCACATGGCTCAGCTTCATCTACATCGTGCCCGGGTTTCAACATATACCCAAAATATAACCAGTAAACTACAAATAATTCCTAATGAATGAAGCTTAGAGACCCAACAGATAAAAGCAATTTTCTCTCACCTGATTGTTAAACTCAGAGACTATGAACAGTGCTATTTTGAAAGCTTGTTACTGTTTTGTTCACTCCAAGGACAAAACTCTTGCAACAAAGCTTGTCCTCAACGCTCATCTCTTTTGCTTTTTTTGAATGAAATAACGATGCCAACAAATATGGCTTTACTCCAAGTCAATCTTACCACATTTGATCCAACTGGAAGCCAAGTGAACTTCTTTCAATGATGTTTTAACTTGGTTTGACAGATTTAGACAGAAGGACCAACGCCTTTAATGTTTAAAACAATAAGGATTCAATAAAATGAAAAAAAAAAAAGGTACGAGGACCTAATTAAAAACTGAGGAAAAGAATAAAGACCGGCATATTAATTCTCCCAAATAAATTTTTATTGCTTAAAGAGACCATGGTATTTTAAAAATTTAATGTCTTAAGTGTCATTAAGTGACTTTCAAGGTCTAAAGTGTCATTCTTCGAATTAAGGGTCAAAGTTTAGACCGGTCACAATAGTTCTACTTAATAGAAATCATAGAGAGGAGGCAAACTAAGTATAGTTCTCCCAAAAACTTGTGAAGGGGCCAATAAGTTATAACTTATAGGGGAAAGGAAAAGAAAGTAAGACCAACTCCAATATGCAGTTCTCCCACAATTAAATTAAGAAAAATTGGGAAAAAGACAAAAAAAAATGATAGTTAAATAATGAAAGCCCCAAATGGTCATCTAAATAACCAAAATTTCAGTTTCATTATAGTGACCAAATTAGGATTTGCAAATTTCCTAAAATAATCATGTTGTCCTTTTTTTTTTTTGAAGAAAAACACACCACCAGAGCTCTAGTACCAATGGCGGCTACTGATCACTAGAGCTCTGATGAATGATTGCTAGAGCTTCAGCAGCCAACAACTATTTTTTTAGAATTTTTTTAAGTCTGGTAATGGGATTAACAAGTTATTTAATGTTATTAATAAATTTGATATAGTAGTTAACAACAAATTTCTTAAGAAATTCAAAAAATAACATTTTTATAATTTTAGTAATGTGGTTAACAAGTTCGGTATAACATTTAACATAAGCTTTCTAAAAAATTCAAAAAGTAATATTTTTACAACTTCAATAAGCTAATTAACAAGTCATGTAACAATATTAACAACTATCATAATGCTATTGACAAATCTAATAACAAGTCATGTAATGATATTAATAACTCTTATAACTATAGTAACTGCCTAATAAATGGAAAAATTTGTTGTACAACTTTCATAGGGCTCCAATATTAAAAACATTAACTTTCATAGGGAAATTTTGTTAATGTTGTTATGAGAATTATTAATATCGGTACATAACTTGTTAACCGCATCATTAAAGTCGTAAAAGTGCCACTTTTTAAATTTTTTACAAAACCTGTTGTTAACTGCTATACCAAACTTGTTAGTAGTGGTACAGAACTTGTTAACCAAATTACTGAAATTGTGAAAATGCCACTTTTTAAATTTCTTGAAAAAATCTTGTAAGAAACTTGAAAAAATCCACCAAAAAATGGATACCAGCCTTGCTAACAACGAAGCTCCAAAGACCGGTCGTTGTTTTTTTTTAATAAACGAAAATATAGTTATTTCAGCAATTTGCAAATTTTAATTTGGTCACTTATACCTAAACTAAAATTTTGCTTACTCAGGTGACCATTTGGAGATTTTGAAATTTAGAAATCATTTTTTTATCATTCTTCATAAAAATTATTTACTCAAAATTATTAAATATCTGTGATAATTAAAATTCAATTTTCTGTTCATCATAAAACAATTTTTTGCAAAAAAAATTTCTTGTGTGAGAGAAATCAAGAAATAAAAGATGATTTCATAAAAGCGTCGAACCTGCTGTTACTGTATTGACTGGTCTAGATTTATTGGAATTGGAAAAGCTTTCCTCCGTAAATTTAAGACACCCAAACACCAAGACTTTGAGGTATGCTATTTGTTTTCGGATAATTCTAGTCTTTTTAATTTTAATTATAATTTTATACTCTTCCGGTCCTTAATATAGGATCAAATTATTGAGTTAATTTTGATCCTAAATATAAGATCTATTTCTCATATTTATCATTTCTTCCTAAATTACTTCTATAGATACTTCCTCGACCATATAATTAAGTAGAAGAGGGAGGGAGGATGTTTAAGAAAATGATTATGTGTTTTTAAAAAACATGTCATATTTCTTATAATTAACTAACTTACCTAACTTCTTTAATCTAATCAAATTAGTTAAATAGGTCATATATTAAGGACTAAAGGAGTACTACATATTTTCATTTATTTTAAAATTAACTTCTAAAATTCCTTATTTAAAGTACAATCTCTTATAATTTTCATTTCTGAATAGAAAATCTGAGTTTTTCGGTTAATTTCTTACAAAAAAATTCATATACATGTATATACACTCCCTGTGATCTTAATTGTACCGCAAAATTTCATAGCCTTACTTAATGTTAAATATAGGAACAAAGATATGGGGGTTAATTTTTTGGGAAAATTATGCAGGTTCTAAGGTAAGGAGTAGAATTTATTCATCTAAGGTCTCACAAATATTAAAATTAATAGCAGGTCCAAAGGGACTTCAGAGAGTATTATATTATAATGTAAAATGACATCACTACCCTTCAGGTTTTTCAATTCATAATTTTCTCTGCAAGTGCGATTCACAATCTCAACGGTGAGTATTAACAACCTAGTGGGAAGCTGTTGACAATCTAAATAGTATGCTTTAACAACTTACTTTATAAGATCACATAACCTCCACATAAGAGTAAATTATAACTAAATAGTATAATACAATAACTTTAACACTGAAATGGGAAGCTTCTTAAAGGCATTAAGAACTTTAACTAAACCTAATAGAATTATAGCAGAGTTTTAATGGGAAGATCCATTAACAACCTCAACGGTGAGTGTTAACAACCAAAAGGGAGCTGTTGACAACCTAGTTAGTGTCTGTTAACAACTGACCTTATAGGATAATATAACTTCTACATAAGATCAAATTATAACTAAATAATATAACATAACAACTTTACACTGAAATCATTTGTATGAAAACTTCATAGCAATACTGTACTTATATAGTGTTTTCCGAAGGGCCATTACATTGAGAAAAATTTGTCCTCTCTAATAACCAAATCCTTCTATTTTGTCGAATTCATTTCAAAAATAAGTGTTGACATTATTTGTGAACCACATGGTAATAATGGTAGGTCTTCACCCAACATTCAGTAGAGACATAGACAATGCATTTTTAACCTTTGAATAAATCTCCCATCCTACATAATAAGACAAGTCATAGAGTTGTTAATGATAATATTTGACCACTCAAATGACAAACTAAGAAGAATAACTGAATTGAGGCAGACAACATTACTTCAAAATTAAAATAAGTAAATTCCACTTACACATGTTATT